>NC_057811.1:23621016-23624567 GCF_018294505.1 Triticum aestivum | reverse complement strand
CCAGGTACCGCTTCGTTCCTCCCTCCTCCCGCCGCCCCCAGCGAGCACCGCCGGGCCGGCAGCGTGGTGCTGGCGGAGGCGGGCCTGCCCTTCCTCGCGCGCGGGCCCCCATGCTCGGACGGCAGTGGTTGGTGGCGGCGCTCCTCGGCAGGCGTAGATGTGGCCCGTCGGCGGTGACGCTGCGTGCCACAGTGGCTCTTGACGCGGTGGTGCGGTCGTTGGCCGTGGGGCGGCGCGGCTGCGCTGGTGGCTGGCGGCGCCCGCCTGCCCAGATCTGGGCCCATTTGGGCCCCATCTGGGTTGGGGCGGGCCGGTGGCTCGATGCTCGGTGGCGTCGTTCCCTAGTGGTGGCATGGTGGCGGCGGTCTCAGGCGGTGAGGACTTCTTCGGTTGGTGAGTTGCAGTGTGGCGATAGGACTGTCCAGTTCCATGTGGGCCCGGCCAGGCCATAGAGGCCCGGCAAGTCCTCGTCGCCGCGTCCGGTCGGCTCCGCTGCGGCGGTGGAGGCTGTCCTCTCCCCCCGGTCGAGTTGTGGTCGCTCCCGTGGCCGGGGTCCCCTTGCTCGCCCCAGGCCTCGTGTTGACAGCTCCAGTGAGGCGGCGAGGGTTGTCCGGTAACCGTGGTGGTACAAGCTAGTAGGCGGCTGCTGGGGTGGTGCACCTCGAAGTGCCTAGGGTGGTGGTGGTGGTTGTGGATCGGAAGAAATTCTTGTCGGCTTGTCCGGCACCGACGCGGTGACGCTTGAGGGCGCCATCGAACCTTCCTGAGGGGCGTCAGGTATATCCCTTCCCCACCATCCCTCGTGTACCCGGGGAAACCCTAGAACTTGTTCGGGCAACAGCAGCGACGTCGTCGCACTCCTTCTTGAAGGTGTTGCTTGGTGCGCGGTGCTTCGAGATGCTGGGAGCGCGGTGGTACTTCGTCGGAGGGTGCAGCGGTTGTCGGTCTTCCTTTCTTCATTGATCTGCCGGTGTCGGCATTTATTTCTCTTTCATTCTCTTATGTTTTCTTTTGGGCATATCTGTGCCGCGGCCCCAGCGAGCTGGATGTATCGTATGTTTGCTTTATAATATAAAGCGGGGCGAAACCCTTTATCGTAACTAACATATCAAATATAATTAATCATATATTATCAGTTTTAATATTATTGATCAAAATATCCTTATTACATACAACCAAATCAAACAAAGTAAATTTGCAACCATTTCCCACAAAGTAATATTCACCAAGGTGTTTGAATATTAAGACTGTTTTTCTTAATTACCACATAAATGTTTCGTACTGTACGCAGTATTATTCTTGAAATCCGTGAACTGTTGGAAGGGTACTATAGCCCGAGATAGACGAAATATCTTCCTGACCATTTGCATCTAATCACTATTCCTATTCCTCTTAAACTGTTAAACATGGATGTAGTGACCAATTGGCTGGCTGCAATCGATGTAAAGCAGTGATTGTGTACTGTTTGCATGGTTTAAACTAACGTGCAACTTATAGAAGCTAAAAATTGTAAATAAAACTTATAGAAGCTAAAAATTCTAAATAAAACTTATAGAAGCTAAAGAACTGAATTGACTGTCATCTAATCGGCTTAAGAACTAGATTCAATCCTTAAAGCTATAGGTACTCCCTTTCTTACAGTCTATAAGACCCACGTGTATCTCTAAATTTTCAATTTAACAAATGTAGTATCATTTTCTCAAAAAATAAACAAAACAAATGTAGTATCATTTTAATATATATATTACCAAAGTCAATCCAATAGCACACTTACGAAGGAAAGATAACTTGGACACTGAAGGACAGTTCATTGGTTCCTATAAATAAATAATGCTCCTCCAAATACATCCTATATATACCTAAATGATTGATCCACACTTACTCTAATTTTCACAACATGCAACTATTCCAACTCATTAGACTACTCATAGTGGAGAGTATCATATAATAGAATCATGCACATGAAACTAGTGTATGATACTACCTCTTCATACTAGTGCATACTCCCTCCTTTCCGGTTTATAGGGCTCAATTCAAAATCTCACCAACCAAGATAGATGGTGAGTGGTGGAATACATTTTGTAATTTGCAAAAGCACCCAATTAATGCTCTTGTTTTCCTCAAAAATTTATGTTTACCAATGTATTAATTGCAATGCATGCATGCATAAAGTACATGCATTGGTCAATTTTCTCTTAATACTTGCATGCAATTATTTAATGCACCTTGGAACCTGAAATTGTGATGGGGAACAACCAAATTGAGCCTTATAAAATGCAAAAACTAAGATTTTGAGATAAGCCCTATAAACCGGAATGGAGGGAGTAGTATCATAAATGACCTTATTTATTGTCATGCATGACACAAAGTAACATAGCATTTAATATGATACAATATCTACCTATGTTATTCTAACCCCTTCTCTCCTCTTTAATTCTCTGCCACATCAGCATGTTTGCTATTTTCAAGTCCATGATACCGGCTAAGATACCACTACTATGGCCAGCCTTATGTCATCATGTGTGGAGAAAGACCGACATTAACACACAACATGCATGATACTCATATTTAATAAAATAATCCACAACTATACAATAATTCAATATAATAAATTATATGTATTTTAGTTTCAATTCTGTTAATCCAAATAGTAATTTTAATGCAACAAAATCTCATTGAAATAATTACAACCAATTCCCGCAGCAATGCATATGGTCTCTATCTAGACCTAATAAAAATATTAGTTTAGTTAGAACCACCAATCTCAGCCATTCCTAATAATCAGACCCAATCAACAGTTTTCTTAACCTTGATATCCTATACAGTTACAAAAATCAAATAGTAGAATATTAACTAACTTAATTGTTTGACAAATTTAATACTCATAAGTAGCACAAAATGGTACTCCATTGTTCTCGATTAGAGCACTGATATGTAGCCAGTCACACCATATGTAATCCTATCCTATCCCCGCTGCCACATTGTGGTCTGAGACCACACTATAAGGACCTCGTCACACAATCTTCACCGGTGAGTTAACCAAGTCTAATGTGCTCATGCCATTGCCAGATCAATAATGCCATAGTTGATGTATGAATTTAATTGTATCTATGGTAAGTGAAGTGAAAAAACGATCGAGGCAACACCAATTTGTGATTACCATCTAGATTATAGCTAGTCAAATTTTTCTTAACGTCTTACCTGAGTACAAGTTTTTCTTCTTGGTGACCTGCAAGTGAAACAACAAAACTTAAGTCTTCAGTTCTTGTTCTTAGAGGCCTCTTGTCGGTCACATACAAAATGGAAAATATGTTTTAACAGCTGATTAGTCGTAAGAAACAACATCTTGTCTGAGACTTACCTAAAGCACATTCCATTGACTAATGACTGGTTGGAAAATTTGCATGAAATAGCAGGTGCCCTACTTTAAATTTGTCAAATGTCGAGGAGTCATGCCAGTAATTTTGATATTTCTATACCACTATAACAATTCCTTTCACAGAAAGTGTTGTCAGGACTTAAAAATATCAAATGGATATGTGTACACACAC